>NW_028190588.1:0-10000 GCF_048542155.1 Nylanderia fulva
GGGGTTTTGGGACGTCCATTGGATGTTTTGTTCCGTGTGGGCTAAACCTCTGAAGCTGCAGAATATATATAGTCTTCTACATAATTACCTTTTTTTCATTCATTCTAACATTACGTGGCTTGCTCGCACGTAACAGCGCGTGCTTTCCTTGATAATTTATTCATATAAAAATATAATATTTTTCGCGATATCTTAAAATTTACGAAAGTTAAAACAACCACGGACTTTTGTGTCAAGATATTCTAAATTTTATAAAAAATGAATCTTTTGATCGCCAAATTTAATACAAACCATCTTATAATAATAGTCTATTCATGTAAAAAAATTTATTCCGATTTACTAAAATTTACGGAAGTTAGAGTAACCACAAACATTTTTTGAAAAATATTACATTAAAATTAAAAACACAGCATAAATTTTTATAAAAATGATAATAAATAAAAATGCTGTACTACTTTTACTTGTATATCAAATTGGAACGTTAGTAAGTCGAATAGTTTTTAAGATATTTTAATTTAAACAAATAGATGGATATATTCAAACATATATACATACATACACAATACACACGCTTATACATTAGGACATTTTTTAAAAATGTAATTTTTCCTTGTTTTGAAATATTCTGAATACATTGGCGTATAAATCTAAAAAAATTCTTTCACGAAAGCAAAACTTCTTTTATGAAAAAGCAAAACTTTTTAATTATTTTCATTGTCAAATCCTGACAAACCAATAACAACAAATCAAAATCCCAACAATCCGTATTTTCGACAAACCGAAATTCCAACAAAACGTATTCCCGACAAACCGTATTCTCGACAAACCGTATTCCCGACAAATCGAAATTCCGACAACAAGTTTAATTAATTTTTAAAATTTGTATATAAATTATTCTTATTACTTTATTTTTATTTTATTTTTTAAAATTTTGATTTATTTTTAATCATTCATAAATTATGTCGATAAAACATAATCACCCCGTTATCTATTAATTCTTTATATCTTTTTTATATCTCTTTCCATTATCTATTCTTTGTATTTTCTTTAGCTTTAAAATAAAATATTTGAAAGATTATTAATTTTAATAATATTTAAACATTTAATATATGTGGAATATTCCATAACAAGTTGTGTGAGTTTTATTATTTAAAAAAAGCGACATTTCATTTAGCATCCATACTCTTACTTACAATTAGTAAAAGTTACATAATGATTTTATAGTTTAAAAATGACAACTTATTCTATCTCGATATCAAATGTATGTTTAATAGTATATAATAAAACTAAAATCATAAAATTAATCTACCATTTTGAATTTTGAACATCGAAATTCAAATTCTGACCAAAAACTCGTCGAGTTATATGCAATTTATGCGTGCAAAGCCCAAATCCTTCGTATAGAATTAAGCACATAACTGACATATCAAGATAGACTGAGGCTCTCTCTGATTGAGGTGTCATTTTTAAACCATAAAAAATAAAAGATTTTAATGTAGGGATGTTAAGAATAAAATTAAACTGTAAAAAATGGAAATAAAAAAGTCGATTTTGTCAATAAAAAGGGCTCACTTGACATGGAATGTTCAATATATGCATATTAAACAATATTACCAGTAAGCAAAAAATCATTGCTACAACGTTATTATTGTTATCAAGTATGTAGCTTTTAACATTGTATGCAACATTATTATTATGAATAAACCTTGACATCGATTTAGAGGTTTCGGTAATGTTGAAATTAATGTTTTTAAAATATTTTATTAATATTTTGAGAACAATATGTTATTAAATAATATTTTTACATTTATAAAACATTAGTTAAAATATTTTCTTAAATATTTATTAATAATTAAGAGTTTAACTAGGCTCTGTAATATAAATATAAATTTAACATATATAAGACAGGCAATAAGAGCCAAATCGCGGATGACAGTGCGTTATCCTAAACGAAACTAAATTTTTTCGTTAGAATTAAATACCTGTGCACAAGGCACCAAATTTTACTTGGACACGGCCAAGATATAAAATTGGAATAATCTCTACAAGAGATTTTTAATTCCATGTATCCCCTATTCCCCCTAAAGAAATAAATGCGAAATAAATATATATAACAGAGAAAAATATAGAATCGAAAGGATCTGAATAGCTCAGTTGGAAGAGCAGTCGCCCGGCAAGCGAAAGGTCTCGGGTTCGATTCCCGATTCTGCGACTTTCGGATCTATATTTTTCTCTCGCATTTATTTCTTTAGGGGGAATCAAGAGACACGGTAGTGTCTCGCGACCAGTTAAGGGCGTAGCGGAGACACCGTGTATCTTAACGCGAGTCGGACATTTGAGTCTTTATAATATTTCGAATCCTCAATAATGGCTGAAGCAATCGAGTTTATACTAGACTTAATCGATAGATTGTGTTCGAATTATATAATAAAAGTGTCTTTATTTCTGCTCTACGTGATTTGTAAGCAGAGATATATAAATGCAAAGTCGAAATATGAAAAATTTCTATTAAGAAACGTCCCCGTCATCATTATCATCATCATTATCATCATTATCATCATCATTATCATCATCGACCACGCATACATAGTAGTATCGTGCTACACGTATTCACACGTATACAACACATGCGCACACATATATCACACGTACACAACACATGCAAGATGCATGTAGTGGTAATTTTGTCCATCTCGCACGTTTTACAACAGATGGCGATAGTGGCGCTCCGCCATATCGGCAGCGTGCGGGGTTATGTTGGCTAACTCTCTCTCTCTCTCTCTCTCTCTCTCTCTCTCTCTCTCTCTCTTTCTCACACGCACACGCACACACACACACACTCTCTCATTCTCACTCACTCACTCACTGTTCGTCTTGTGTACTTATTTAGTACATTCATGATCGGCAGCGTGCGGGGTTATGTTGGCTAACTCTCTCTCTCTCTCTCTCTCTCTCTCTCTCTCTCTCTCTCTTTCTCACACACACACGCACACACACACACACACTCTCTCATTCTCACTCACTCACTCACTGTTCGTCTTGTGTACTTATTTAGTACATTCATGATTAAACATCTATATGCATTAATGTGAAATCTACTTACAATTAGTTTACTTGAAATATTCAATCTCTAAAGTGTTTATCTTATAAGATAGACAAAAAAATCTGAGTAAATAATAAGAAAAAAAAACAAGGATTATTATTGTCATAATTTTTTATCAATTAAGTACTCTCAACTATCCAATAATTAAATAAATACGTACAAATGTGCGCGCGTGTACACACATACACATATTGATATTAAAGAGATTGAAGGAGAGGAAGGAGAAGATAAAAATTTAAATATTCACATATATTTTCAAATATTATATATGAATTTATAGTTTACATATCTAATTAATAATGAATTTCTAATTATATTAAACATATCAAAATAAAGACATACATGTATTTATCAAATGAATAAAATTATTGAATACAGACTTAAAAAATTTATTAAACATAGACTTAAAAAATTAATTAATTAAACATATTCCAAATTTAGAAAAAATAAACTTTATTTATATATGCAACAGTTTTTTAAACTAAATTTTTAAATTCTATTTTATATTAGTCAATTATCTCAATCAACATCTACGTCCACATTAGCTGCACTGCAGACTACCTCTACAGCCACATTATCTGCTCCGCGGATATAGCGTTATGCCAATACGATACATTACATGTACTTACTTACTTGCCTTTACTGTACCAACTCTTGTTCTTTCCACGTAATCATGTTTTTACAGTTATCGTTTGCTGTATATCTTCCAGCAAACTTTATTTCGTGTGAAGTGTATTTAATTAATTAAATCTCTGCGAAAGATTGAGAAGATGAAGGGATAATTCAAACTATGAAGACATGGTTACATGGAAAAGACAAGAGTTGATACAATAATAAAGACATACATGTATTTGTATCCTGCTGGCATAAGGTTATAGAAGTTGATTGAGATTGAAAAATAATAATGAAAATAATAAAAAAAATAAAGACACATGTATTTGTATCGTGCTGGCATAAAGTTATAAAAGTTGATTGAGATTGAAAAATAATAATAAAAATAATTAAAAAAAGGAAATATTCAATCATCATTTAAAAGCATATTTGAAATCTGTAGAATAAACAGTTTTTGCAAAAAATGTGGAGCATTAGAGCTCTAGTAAGTCTAAAAATAAATGTAAACATCAATTAATAATAACTGATGTTATATATATATTATATATATAAACCAATTTGTTGCAATATTCACTATAAAAGGTTGTAAGGGTAAGATGGCTAAAAGTGAATAATTTAAAAGATAGTTAACATAATTTTACATAAACTGAAATATTTCATAGAATAAAATATTTGTAATATTTCGAAGTTTATGTAAGATTATGTAAAAATTATACCTTTACAACTTTTTATAGTAAATATTGCGAGGAATCGATTTATATGAGAAAAATTAAGGTAATTCTATTTTGAAAATATAAGTGACCTTTAAATAACCTTGAAAATCGCCGTTTAGGAAAAAGTCTGTGTCAACTTTTTCTTTTTCGAAATCCTGCAACTTTTATCTAAATTTAATAGAAAATGTATAAAAAATGCTCGACATTAGTACACACACACACACACACACATATGGGTAAATTTATATAAATACGGTGCTTTAGGAGGAATGATCAGGATTCTAGGATATGATTGTACACATCATTTTAAGCAAAGAAGTTTAGATAAACATGTTTAATAATTGTTCTATTCCGGTCATAAAAATATACAAAAATGAATGATATAATCTCTAAAAACTCACCTTTAAAAAAAGGTAAAAAAAGGCGACCAGTTAAGGGCACGCCATTAACAAAAATTATCCATTGCAAACCCATGTAGAATCCTATCCTATTGCAAACCCATGTAGAATCCTATAAAAAATTAATCATTGCAAACCCATGTAGAATCCTAGGCAAAATTAACCATTGCAAACTCATGTAGAATTGTATTAAAAATGATCCATTGCAAACTTATGTAGAATCCTACATTGCAAACCCATGTACAATAGAATTGTATGAAAAATTATCGATTATAAATTCATGTACAATCGTAACAAAAGTAATGAAATAAAAAAAAAATTGCGCCAAGTGAAAGTAGAAACTTGTACCAGTGGAAAATTAAAGTTGCAGACATATATAGAGTCGTATAATGAATCAGTAAAAATTTAAATTTGCAAATGTAGAATCGTACCATAAAAAAACTTATCTTTTAAAAAAAAAGATAAACAAGATGCCAAGTCCATGCGCCATGTAAAAAAGAAATAAAAAAATTTTAGTTAAAAAAACTGGGAGCGCTGCTAAATAATATTCTAACAATATTAAAATTAAATTGTTACTTTTAAACTCATTACAGTTAAAATATGTTTTGTGTTTAAATTAATTAATGTTACTTTAAGGTGCATTGTAATTTTGAAACTTAGCAGCGCGCCCAGTTTTTTTAACTAAAATTTTTTTATTTCTTTTTTACATGGCGCATGGACTTGGCATCTTGTTTATCTTTTTTTTTAAAAGATAAGTTTGTTTATGGTACGATTCTACATTTGCAAATTTAAATTTTTACTGATTCATTATACGACTCTATATATGTCTGCAACTTTAATTTTCCACTGGTACAAGTTTCTACTTTCACTTGGCGCAATTTTTTTTTTATTTCATTACTTTTGTTACGATTGTACATGAATTTATAATCGATAATTTTTCATACAATTCTATTGTACATGGGTTTGCAATGTAGGATTCTACATAAGTTTGCAATGGATCATTTTTAATACAATTCTACATGAGTTTGCAATGGTTAATTTTGCCTAGGATTCTACATGGGTTTGCAATAGGATAGGATTCTACATGGGTTTGCAATGGATAATTTTTGTTAATGGCGTGCCCTTAACTGGTCGCCTTTTTTTACCTTTTTTTAAAGGTGAGTTTTTAGAGATTATAGGGGATACATGGAATTAAAAATCTCTTGTAGAGATTATTCCAATTTTATATCTTGGCCGTGTCCAAGTAAAATTTAGTGCCTTGTGCACAGGTATTTAATTCTAACGAAAAAATTTAGTTTCGTTTAGGATAACGCACTGTCATCCGCGATTTGGCTCTTATTGCCTGTCTTATATTTATTAATAATATTTTAAACATTATATATTTAATAATATTTTAAACATTATATTTATTAATAATATTTATAAAACATTATATCATAACGTTGGAAAATGTATATAAAA
Source organism: Nylanderia fulva (assembly GCF_048542155.1). NCBI lineage: Eukaryota > Metazoa > Arthropoda > Insecta > Hymenoptera > Formicidae > Nylanderia > Nylanderia fulva. The sequence continues at coordinate 6,288 of NW_028190588.1, forward strand.
TCAATATTTTAAAATGTTGATTAAATATTTCTTGCTTACTAGGTTATTACATAATATTGAGGCTCCTGGATACTCACCGTGGAACTCCAAATTTCGACGGTAGCGACATCAGGCGGATTATAGTTCTGTCTCTTTCTCTAATCGAGAAATGTAGTTCTGTCTCTTTCTCTAATCGAGAAATGTAGTTCTGTCTCTTTTTCTAAGCGAGAAATGACAGCCCGAAAGATTCTTTGTTTTTCCGGATTTTTTGGGCTCTGTTTCGCACTCATTTTACAGTTATTTATTAAGGGGATGCTGAAGTAACGATCGAACTCCGACGGATGATTTGAGAATAAGTCTTTTGTTTTTTTCCTTTTTTATCGACAAAATATGAGGTTAGATAAATTATAAATCTATTTATTGGCTGTACGGATTGTTTTTTACCTGAAATTAGAATACTTCGCATTTTGTTAATATTAATACTTTAATTTGTACAGGAAAAAGATTTATCAATCTGTATAGTTTCATATTTCTTGATTATAGAATTATGAATTCTTATTCTGTAATCAAGAAATATGAAACTATACAGATCTTTTTCCGGTACAAATTAAAGTGTATTAATACTAATAAAGTGCGGAGCGTTCTAATTTCGGCTAAAAAAAAATCCGTATAGCCAATAAATAGATTTATAGTTTATATAACCTCATATTTTGTCGATAAAAAAAGAAAAAAACAAAAGACTTATTCTCAAATCATCCGTCGGAGTTTGGTCGTCACTCCAGCATCCGCTTAAGTGTCAAGGTAGCAGGTTAGCATCCGGCATATCTTTCAAGTGTGCTAAAGCGATCTGTGAGTTTTATTAAAATTTCTTTTTATTAAAAAATAGCACACAAAAATCGTCGGCGTGTCATTTCTCGCCTCTGACGTCACCAATTCAATATGGCCGCAGTAAGGATTCAGGAGCCTTAATATGCATATTTGTTTTTTCTTTTTTCTTCGCCTCCCTTTCTCACTGTACTTACTCTGGTTTCAGAAAAAAATTTTATTTTGTGGTCCTGTGTAATAAAAAAAAAAAAATCAATGACTCAAAGTAATTTACTTCTCAACGTGGCATTACTATATGATTTAGAAATGTTTCGGTAATAAAATTCACTGGTCGTAATATATCAGAACAAGTCGATTTTTATAATACTATCTCTTAAGGGGATCTTAAATGCACGGGCGAACTCCGATAGGGTCGCTAATGAAGATTTTTTAAATATAATTATCGACAAAACTCTACAGATGTCGCAATAAAAAAGTTGTCAATCGACACACACATACATATACAGGGTGTCCCATTTTATATAATTTATAATTATATAAAAATTATATATACACAGGTTGTTACACATACATATACACATATGTATGTGTGTGTGTATTTATACAAGGTGTCCCATTTTTACTACCCCTAATATCTCTTTGTTTCAATGCATTTTATAATAAAACAACAAAAGTTATACGGTTTCAAAGGAACTATAAAATAGTACCATTAGTGTTGACCTTGCACAGTCATAAAGATTACGTGAAAGTCACTATCACATGATAAGTTATAAAGTTTCAACATTGCAATATCGCTTCTGAGAATTTTGCGCACATGCAAACTGCATCTGGGGTAAAATATTTTGTACAGTTATCAGCAAACGAATAGATCGCCTGTGGAATTATTTTTTAAAACAACCAGCACACGAATAGATCGCCTCTGGAATTATTTTTTAAAACAACCAGCACACGAATAGATCGCCTCTGGAATTATTTTTTAAAACAACCAGCACACGAATAGATCGCCTCTGGAATTACAGTTTTAAAACAACCAGCACACGAATAGATCGCCTCTGGAATTACAGTTTTAAAACAACCAGCACACGAATAGATCGCCTCTGGAATTATTTTTTAAACCAGCACACGAATAGACCGCCTCTGGCACTAACTACTATAAAAACTATAATAATAATTATCAATTATACATGAAAAAATAAACAAAGGATTGCATTATCTTTCAGATAAAAAAAATTGAGAATTGCATTTTAATAAAAAAAAATTAAAATAAAAATTAAAAATAAAAATAAAAATTGCATTTTAAACGTCTATTTGAATGTTCTTATAAAATTACACCTACATACATACATACATACAAATATATATATATATATATATATATATATATATATGTATATATATATATTTATATATACAGGGTAAACCATTTTAATCTTTGCACTAAAATTTCTCAAAATTCAAAAGTTTAAGACAAAAATGTTTCAGATAAAAGTTGTATGGTTTCAAGGGGGACATGAGATGGTGTCATTGATTTGACCTTGAATAGCCATTTGAAGGTTACGTGACGGTCAACTTCAATTTCTTAAATGGAACACTATATTTTTTCTTGCATACTTTTATAGCTGACTTTAAGATCTTTCCAAAACACTACAATAAAATATTTTTTCATTAAGTATTTTTCGAGTTATAAGGCTGCAAATTTGCAGTATTTTGACATAAAATAGAAAATATCTTGGGAAATATTCATTTTTCGATTATCATACCTTAATACTTTTATGCACAGAATAATGAGACGAATCAATTGGTGTAAAGAAAACACATAGTTGTCTTAAAGAAAAATTATCTAACTGCTTATTGCAATTTTCATATTTTTTTTAAAGGTAAATATGTGTTTTCTTTACACCAACTATATATATCAATATATATGTATCAATATATATATATATATTAATACGATGTTCAGCATAACAATACGTACGATTTTTGAAATGTTTGCAACAGTTTAGAAAAAAATATATATTGTAAAAATTGATCTGTTTTGTGCAATCTATTACAAGCAATAAAAAATGAGGAAAAAAAATTTTTATAAAAAAAATTAGTGTTACCTTGAATTTTTTTTAATAAAATCATATTTTTTTATATAAATCGATTCTCAATATTCTGCATAAGTTGTAATGTAGGATGGCCAAAAAAAGCGAATAGCTTATGAGATATATTATACTTTCATAATGTACATAAACTATGAAATATCTCATGAAATCATTTTCTGATTATTTTATTCCAATTTTAAATCAATTGGTGTAAAGAAAACACAGATATAAATAAAGATATAAATTGTAAACCAGCAGCTACATATTTTCTCTAAAACTCAAATATCTCGTAAACTTTTCACTTTTTCACAATTTTATCTTTATAATTTTTGATGCAGAATATTGTAACAAATTGATTTAGATTGAATATGATGCTTTTATTTAAAAAAAAATTATGACATTCATTTTTTCATGAAAACATTTTTTTTTTAATTTTTCTGTTACGTAATAGCTTTGAAACAAATTCATTTGTACAATATAAATTTTTTAATTATCAGAAACGTCTCAAATATCATGCGCACTATTATAATATATATATATATATATATATATATATATAATACATACAGCATACATAATACTGTTACATACAGCACAAATACACAAAATATTACATACCTATTTATTATGCACATAAATGTATATAACGATTAGATATACAAAAAAAAAGAAATAGAAGAAAAAAGAAATAAATAGAAAGAGAGCGAACGAGTGAGCCTTTTTATAAACGTCGACAAGCAATATATTATTATGTATGTATACATGTATGTGTGTATGTATATATACATATATATATTGCTTTATGATATATATTTATAATGT